>NW_018742932.1:0-33519 GCF_001683475.1 Chenopodium quinoa
ATGTATTTGACTTTCATTTGATTCAATTAGCTTTGTTTGAATGTTTTTTACTTTCATCTGATTCAATTAGCTTTGTTTGAATGTGTGTGACTTTCATTTGATTCAATTAGCTTTGTTGAATGTATTTGATTTTCAATTGATTAAATAGCTTTGTTTGAATGCGTTTAACTTTCATTTGATTCGATTAGCTTTGTAGAATACATTTCACTTTCATTTAATTTAAACAATTTTGTTTGAATGTGTTTGACTTTCATTTGACTCAAATAGCTTTATTGATTGCGTTTGATTTTCATTTGATACAATTAGCTTTGTAGAACGTATTTGACTTTCATTTGATTCAAATAGCTTTGTTTAATGTGTTTGACTTTCATTTGATTCAATTAGCTTTGTAGAATGTATTTGACTTTCATTTGATTAAAATAGCTTTGTTTGAATGTGCTTGACTTTCATTTTATTCAATTAGCTTAGTTTGAATGTGTTTGACTTTCATTTGATTCAATTAGCTTTGTTTGAATGTGTTTGACTGTCATTTGACTCAATTAGCTTTGTAGAATGTATTTGACTCTCATTTGATTCAAATAGCTTTGTTTGAATGCGTTTAACTTTCATTTGATTCAATTAGCTTTTAGAATATGATGAGTGACATTTATGTCACTCTTAGGGGTAGTATTTAGGTCTTTTTCCTCTTATTTTTCTTAGGTTTTTCCACCTCATTATCCTCTTATGCTTCTTTTTGTGTTGATGAAAAAGTAATGCTTATTTTGATAATCTTTACGCATTATTTTATCATCCCCATGCTCTCGTGAACTTTGGTATCTTCTGCAGGTTCCGTGACGGTCCTATGCACGGTGGGAGGCCCCTTGGCCAAGCATGGAAGCCATGGACAAAGGCAAGAGGAGCAAAAGGGAAGGAGAGGAAGCAAGAAAAGGAAGTGCAAGAGGAGGTGTGGCCGAACCTCTGAAAGGTCCGGTCGAACCTTGGTGTGGTCAAACTTTTCAAAGTTCGACCGAATCTCCAGGGTGCAGTGAAGGCAGTGTCAAACCTGTTTTCAGCAATTTTGCAGGAGAGGTCGAACCTCAAAAGTTCGACCAAACAAGGATCAGGGAGGTTCGACCGAACCTACACAGGGTTCGACCGAACCTACCCTGAGTCCGACCGAACTTACCCAGAGTTCGGTCGGACCTTTTCCCGATCTCAGCCAATTTTGTACGGACTATTTAAGGTCCTTTTGAGATCGTTTAAAAAAGGACGGGGAGAAGGAGGACAGTAGCCTAGTTTTCAGAAACCTCTCTTAGTTTGAAACATTCCTTAGGATTAATTTAGCTTAGTTTTCATCAAATCAAATCATTGTATTAGTGAAATTCAAGAATTATTCTCAAAGTTGGGCAATTTGTATTCAACATTTGAAGCTTCAATTAGTAATTTCTCCAACCTTCTTCCTTTTAATTTCATATTTCATTTGGTATTTGCATGTTATTTAAATCTTCTTAGTTCTTGGTAATTTGTTATTGGATGATAGTTATTTCAATTGTTAACCACTTTTCCCCAATTATTGAAGTATTTAGAACCCTAATTCTTGATTGCATGTTGATAAACATGAGTTGTGAGTAGTTTTCTTGCTAGGGGTTGGGTAAAGCTCGACCTTTTGGGTTAACTATGCAAATGTGGGAGAAGCATTGATGTTTGTATTGCAATTAAATTGATTATATGAGATTTCTTTTAGTTCCTCATGATAGGTTTAGCTACCCTTGACTAAGGAGCTTGATAGTATGATATGCCTAATTTGACATGGAAGTGTAAATTGAGTACGTCATTACTTATTGTAATTTGATTATGTATCATCTATTTCTAAACTAATGAGGAATCTAAGTTTAGTAGTGTGAGTTGTTTTCTAATTGCATGAGGTTGATTTTACATATAGTCCTTGCTATATCTTGTCTATTTTACCCCGTTTGCCTATTTGCCTTGGTTGAGTGGATCTCATTCCCTAGTATCTTTAATTCATTGATTTAGAACCATAGTTTGTTTGTCTTCTTGACGAACCCCTATTCACCAATTGACTTCGAGTTAGCTTAAGTGTAAAGATCTTTGGCAATCATATCCTGTTCCTTGTGGACCGAACTCTTACTTGTCATTATGCTTGGTTAGTAAGGTGTTTGTTAATAAATGTGTTTGATTGAGTGTGGAATGTACAACCGTTCTAACGCCCATCAAAATGGCGCCGTTGCCGGGGAGCGGTGTTGTTGATAGCTAATTGATTACTTGAGTCTAGTTCACCATAAAAAAAATTTCAAAAAGATTGTCTCTTTTTGGCTTCACTTGTAGCCTTGGTACTAATTGTGTTTGTTGAGAGTGTATGCGCAGAACTCATAACAGGATCTTGGTACTTTACGATCCCGAGATTGAGCAAACTTATAGAAGGAGAAAAAGAGCCGGTTCTAGGCCGTTTACTACTCCCCCAGCTAGAGAGACCAATTTCGAGGAGGATCGAGATCAAATGGGTGACGCGGAACCACCACCTCAAAGACCTTTAAAGGAGTTGGAACTCCGGGAGCTTATAGAGCTTCAAGCGGCATTGCTCCACCCGTTACTCAAGCCAATGACTTCGAGATTCGGCCCGCAATGATTAATTTGATTGAAAGGAGGCAATATAGTGGAGCAAAACATGAGAGCCCTCTTGCACACTTGAACGAGTTCGAAAAAATATTGTAACACGATCAAGGTAAATGGGGTAACTCAAGAGTTTGTGAGACTAAAGTTGTTTCCTTTTTCTTTGATAGGAAGAGCTCTTGAATGGCTTGAGAAGGAGGTGAGGCCTAACTCCTTGAGAACTTGGGACGAGGTCACCACTGCTTTCTTAGGAAGATTCTATTCCCAAAAGAAGACGGCCGAGGCAAGAGCTTTGATCCAAGGTTTCCGTCAAAAAGCTAGTGAAACCATTTATGAAGCGGAACGATACAAGGAATATCAAAGGGAGTGCCCTCATCATGGCATTCCGTCATATCAAGTGCTTCAAATTTCTATGGGGGCTTGAGCCCACAAGGAAAGACTAGCTTGGATGCAGGAGCGGGTGGCCCGATTATGAACAAGACGGAGGAGCAAGTCATAGAGATAATTGAGGATGTGACATGGATTGGAGCAAGAGAGAGATATTCTCTAAACAAGGGAGGAAATGCGGTTTACTCCGTTGATCATCTTAATGCCATCAACAATTTGACCTCCCAAATCGCCAACCTTGGAAAGAGATGACGTCCATTAAGGCAAAACTAGAGACCTCTAGTTCAACACAAGAGCATCCCTCCCAATCTAAGGGGAGAGGTATGAATTCTAACTCTTCTCCCTCTACTTCTAATAACATGCCATGGATGTTTGTTTTGTGAAAAATTGTGGGTCTTATGACCATCATACCTCTTCTTGTAATTATGATTTCCAACCCCAACCCCAATACGAAGATGGTAATGAAAATGAAAATGAACAAGTCAATGCCTTGTCTTATGATAATAGACATAGGAATGACAATCAAAGATACTTACCACCAAATAGAAGAGAACAAGGGGGGAATTCCTATAACCAAAGAGGAAATGATTACGATTACCATAATCAAAATCAATGGGGAAGTAGGAACCAAAGGGACCGAAATCCCCAAGGTAACTACAACCAACAAGGTGGTTATGGTAACCATAATCATAATAATCAAGGAAACTATGGGAATCAAGGGCAATTTCACCAAGGGGAAACTCTAATAATCGGAACAATTGGAACAACAATAATAATAGAGTTTCTTCTAATCAAAATACGTCCAATTCGAATGCTAGAGGTAATAGGGCTTCCCAAGACAACCACTATGCACAAGAACCACATAGTAGGTCTACCTTGGAGGAAATGATGGAAAATAAAACTAAAATGTTCAATTCTTTCATGGCCTCAGTGAAAAGAAATTTAGTGAAGTAATGACCCATAACAAAATGCTTGAAACACAAATTTCTCAATTGGCCAATGCTTTAAAAGAGGGAGCTAGAACTTCTAAACTTCCACCCCAAGGACTTGACCCCAAGAAACCGGTGAATTCTATATCAACTAGGAGTGGGAAAGTGTTGGAAGAGAGAGTCCCTAAGGAAAACAATGAGAAAGTGAACATGAGTGAGCCTCCCTTTAAAAGTGATTTTGAACAAGAGAGAGAGCAAAACCATGAGAATGAAAAGGAGAAAGAAAAAGAATTTGAGAAAGAGAGAAGAGAAAAAGAGAGTGAAAAAGAAACAAAACAATTGAAAAGACTTCCATATCCCCATAAATTTGTGAGACACAAATTAGATGTGCAATTCGGAAAATTCCTTGAAACACTGAAGCAAATTCACCTTTCAATCCCTTTTACCGATGTTATCAAGCAAATGCCTAACTATGCTAGGTTTTTAAAAGATATTTTGAGTGGAAGGAGAAAGTGTGATGTGGTGGAAACGGTGAATCTCACCGAGAATTGTAGTGCTATTATCATGAATAAGATGCCACCAAAGTTAAAAGATCCCGGTAACTTTTCTATCCCATGTGCCATATACAAGATGCAAATTGATAATGCTTTGTGTGACCTAGGGGCTAGTGTTAGCCTAATGCCATACTCGGTATACCAAAGACTTGGGATAGGGGAACTTCTACCCACCAACATCACCTTCAATTGGCCGATCGCTCTATTAAATTCCCAAAGGGTAAGGTAGAGGATGTTCCTCTAAGGGTGGGGAAGTTTGTAATCCCGGTGGATTTTGTTGTGTTACAGATGGATGAAGATGTTAACATTCCAATAATTCTAGGAAGACCTTTTCTTGCTACTTCGGGTGCTTTATTAGATGTTCAAAGTGCTAAAATTTCACTAAAAGTAGGAGATGAGGTGATAGAATTTGATTTGAATGAGAGCATGAAATATCAAAGCTCTAGTTGATAATTGCATGATGATTGATACTATTGATTCTATTGTAACTTCTATGCATGAGCACTTGCTCACTACTAACGATGCCCTTGAGAATGTCCTTTTGAACAAGGAAAAGATAGGTGACAAAAGCAAAGAGATGGCATTGTATATGAAGTGATGCTTGAAGGAAGTACGGAATCAAGCAATGAGCAAGTGTGCATGGGAATCACAACACAAGATGCATTAGAAGTAGCTATCTCAACAGAAGGTAAGGGTGTTCCAATGGTAGAGTTGAAACCTCTACCATCACACCTAAGGTATGAGTTTCTGGGCCCCAATTCAACTTTTCCGGTTATTGTGAATTGTTCTTTCAACGAGTGCCAAACTCAAATGTTATGTGGTGTTTTGAGAGATCACCAAGGTGCTTTAGTCTATACCATAGATAACCTCAAAGGTATTAGCCCCGCTTTATGTATGCACCACATAACACTTGAGGAGGGTGCTAAGCCTTCCATTGAGAGGCAAAGGAAACTCAATCCTCAAATGGGGGAGGTGGTGAAGAAGGAAATCACCAAACTCCTTGATGTCGGCATCATCTTCCCCATTTCGAGTTCTAGATGGGTTTCCCCCGTTCATGTGGTCCCTAAAAAGGGAGGAATGACCGTAGTTGAAAATGAGAATGGTAATCTCATTTCAACTAGAACGGTGACTGGTTGGAGGATGTGCATAGACTATAGACGTCTAAATGCATCCACCAACAAGGATCATTTTCCTCTCCCTTTTATCGACCAAATGCTTGAAAGACTAACCAAGCACAAGTATTATTGCTTTCTTGATGGCTATTCAGGTTTCTTTCAAATCCTATAAACCCGGATGACCAAGAGAAAACAACTTTTACTTGTCCCTATGGAACCTTTGCATACAGGAGGATGCCCTTCGGGCTTTGCAACGCACCGGCAACCTTCCAAAGATGCATGATCAGTATTTTTGGGGACATGCTTGAAGCCGAAATGGAAGTTTTCATGGATGATTTCTCGGTAGGGGCCTTTCGTTCGAGGATTGTTTGTCCATTTTGGGCAAGTGCTTGACAAGATGTGAGAAGGTCATTTGGTTTTGAATTGGGAGAAATGCCACTTTATGGTGGAAGAGGGAATTGTCCTTGGTCACAAGATTTCAAACAAAGGGATTGAGGTTGACAAGGCCAAAGTTGAAGTGATAAAGAAGCTTTCCCCACCAATCAATGTGAGAGGAGTAAGGTCATTTTTGGGGCATGCCGGGTTCTATAGGAGATTCATCAAGGATTTCTCACAAATTGCTAGACCCCTAAATGCTCTTCTTCAAAAAGATGCCATCTTTATTTTTGATGAAGAGTGTCTCCAAGCTTTCAACAAATTAAAGGAGGCTTTAATCTCAACTCCAATTGTGCAAGGGCCAAGATGGGATTTGCCATTTGAGCTTATGTGTGATGCAAGTGATGTTGCGATTGGAGGTGTATTGGGGCAAAGGGTAGAGAAGAGGCTTCACGTGATTTACTACATGTCTAAGACCTTGAATGAAGCTCAACGGAACTACACCACAACAGAGAAAGAATTTCTTTCCGTGGTTCATGCTTTTGAGAAGTTTTGGAACTACCTCATTGGTTCCAAAACTATTGTCTACACTGATCATGCGGCTATTAGGTACCTTGTGGCAAAGAAAGAGTCCAAGCCTCGTCTTCTTCGTTGGGTGCTATCACTTCAACAATTTGATGTAGAGATTCGGGACAAAAAGGGGGCCGAAAATGTGGTTGCGGATCATCTATCCCGGTTAGAGAACGTGCAAGATAATGACGATGGGGTCCCAATTTGTGATGAGTTAAAAGATGATGTGCTTTACTTGTTGGCCGAGAAAGATCTTCCTTGGTTTGCGGATTTGGTGAACTATTTGGCTTGTGGGGAGTTTCCTCCAAATGCTTCATGGAACCAGAAGAAGAAGTTGAAAAGGGAAGCAAGGCATTACGTATGGGATGATCCGATCCTTTTCAAAAGAGGAGTAGATGGTTTACTCCGTAGATGTGTGCCAAATGATGAAGTGAAGAGCATTTTGAAGATGTGCCACTCCGATCCTTGTGGAGGGCACATGGGTGCCAACAAAACAGCCTTCAAAGTATTACAAAGCAGGTTATGGTGGCCTCAAATCTTCAAAGATTCATGGGGATTTGTGAAAACATGTGACTCTTGCCAAAGAACCGGTAATGTTTCGAAGAGAAATGAAATGCCTCAACAACCGATTCTTGAACTTGAGGTGTTTGATGTGTGGGGCATTGATTTCATGGGACCTTTTCCCTCATCTAATGGAAATCAATACATCCTTGTGGCGGTTGATTATGTTTCTAAATGGGTTGAAGCCATTGCCTCCCCAACTAATGACCACAAGGTAGTGATGAAGATGTTCAAAGAGGTGATATTTCCAAGATTTGGGATCCCTAGAGCAGTGGTTAGCGATAATGGTTCTCATTTTATTCATAATGTGTTTCAAAAGATGCTGAGAAAGAATGGGGTCTATCAACGCTTTGGCACGACTTATCACCCACAAACAAGTGGGCAAGCAGAGGTTTCCAATCGCCAAATCAAGGTAATTCTTGAGAAAACAGTGGCTAGGAATAGGAAAGATTGGTCGGACAAGCTAGATGATGCCCTTTGGGCCTATAGAACCGCTTTCAAAACCCCCATCGGCACTACCCCCTACCGGCTTGTATATGGTAAGTCTTGTCACCTTTCGGTTGAACTTGAACACCGTGCTCAATGGGCTATCAAAAAGATCAACTTTGATTTGGCGAGTGCGGGTGAACAAAGGTGGCTAGACTTGCATGAGTTAGAGGAACTACGGATGGATGCTTATGATTGTGCAAGCTTGTACAAAACCCGGTCAAAGGAGTGGCATGATCGGCAAATTGAAAAGAAGACCTTCAATGTTGGAGATAAGGTGTTGCTTTACAATTCAAGGATGAAACTGTTTCCCGGAAAGCTCATGTCAAGGTGGAGTGGTCCAAATCACCGTTAAGAAGTGTTCCCCCATGGAGCAGTTGAGCTAAACGATTTGGATGGATCGAGGTCATTCAAGGTCAATGGGCATCGCCTCAAGCTTTATTATGAGGATGCTCATGTTGGTTTGATTGAGTCAATGCAATGCAATCTCATCTCTTGAATGTGTGAAGTACGTCAAGCTAGTGACGTTAAAGAAGCGCTTCCGGGAGCAACCCGAGTTTCTAACCCTCCTCTATTCTATTTGCTTGATGTTTTCTTTTCTTTTTTCACAACTTTGGATTGATGGTTTTGCGTGTATTTGGTTTGTGTTGGTATTCTTGTTTGTCTTGCCTTAAAAAGGAATGCATTTTCCATATACCTTAGGCATGATTGTGTTGTATTTTAGTGTGTCTTGAGGGGAAGTTTTGTGCAAATTTTAAGATAGAGGGATTTAGGGGTGTTCGACCAAACTGCAACAAGGTTCGGCCGAACTTTGCAAAAGTTTGACCGAACCACCCAAGAGTTCGGCCGCTCCTCCTCTAGAACTCAAAATAGGCTAAAAACTGTCGAATTCTGGAAAATCAAAGAGTTCGACCGAACTTTTCATAAGTTTGGTCGAACTTATGCTGGTCCGACCGAACCTTCAGAAAGTTCGGTCGCTCCTATTCTGGAAATCAAATTAGGCTGAATTCTGGCAGTTTCTGGAAAATCCAAAAGTTCGACCGAACTTTTAAAAAGTTTGGTCGAACTTATTATGGTCCGACCGAACCTCATAAGGTCCGACCGAACCTTTTTCGAGCTTGCCCAGAATTAAAAGGTTTGAGCCGCTGCTTTCTCACTCTTACTTCTTACATTCGGCTCTCCCTCTCCCTTTTCTTCTCCTTCTCACCCTAATACTCCATAGTCACCCCTGCTTCAACCTCAAATCTTCATAAAAATCACTCCAATCTTTTTCCTTCCTCACTTCAATTACATCCACTACTCAATTCCTACAATCTCCCATAAAAATCACTCCTTAAATTTTCCCCAATTTCTAGGGTTTGACTGACTTGAAACTTCTTGATTTCTACTTACTTCCAATCAATTGTGGTATGGTTATTCTAGCTTTTGCAAGCTCATTTCTTAAATTTCTCTTTGTCTTACCATGTTTTACATGTTCAAGTATGATATGTGGTATAATTGATATTGTTAGTCATGGCTTGTTTGATTTAAATGGTTATTGGGATTTCCTTGTTGTTATTGGTTGGTTGTTGTATTAGAACTTGTTTCATGATGAATATGCATGTATGACTTGGGTTTTCATGATTTTAATTTGTTTGCTTGAATGTGTTAATCTTTCACTAGGTTGTTCATGCTACATTTTGATTGAGAAATTCTTGAGTTGGATGGAATTTTGTGACTATTACTCATTGTTCTCGGTTTGATTTCGATGAGTTTTGAGTGGATTTCATGAATTTTTAGGGACGTCATGCCCATTTTCGCCTAGGTTTTCTTAGGATTTGCATTCGATTGCCATAGGATTTTTAGCTCATGCCTTGGTTTATAAGTGTCCATTAATGCCTTGAATTGTATTGTTGCTACCGTCTACATCTATTTCACAACTCATGGCTTTTACTCTCATTGCACACACTTTTAATCTCGACGAGCTACTTGTGCCCCCTTTTGGCTTGAATCTTCCTAATGTTAATTCTTGGCGATTTTTGTAGATTCACAATGCATCTTTTTGGCAAAAGAAAGTCCAAGAGGAAGAGGACGGGTGAATCTTCATCGTCAAATTTTCCTCCTCCACCCGGCATCTATGATCATGGCATCATCGCTCCAAACAAACACTTTTGGGATGTCTATAAAACCCTCATAGACCGTCCCATTCGATCTACAAGGTTCTTCTGCGGGAACACCTTAAGAAAGCTTGGCATCATGGATGAAGTAGTCCGGCTCGCACAAAACTTTGGTTGGGGCGAGTTCATTGACCTCCACGCTCACACCTATGAGCGCGTCACATTGGAGTTCCTTGCTTCCCTCCGCAAGGAAGTCATTGAAAGAAGATGATGAAGGGAATGAATCTCAAATTATTCTTCACTTTCGTATGTTCAACGAAGACCATTCCCTATCCTTCAGTATGCCGTATTCTTCAAGGCAAACCTCGGCTCTATGGTGAAAGATGAGGTAGCTTGCCTATTCTTGGCCGACAATCCTCAGCGTTTAAAGTTCAAATGCTCCACCACTTTTATCTCGAGATTGTTGGACACTCGAGATGGGCGGCTTGGTGATGAGATACACATGGGGGGCATGATCACCTTCATTGCCCTTTCTTTGAATGGTGGAGCTTACAAGGACCAAATTGATTTGCTCCCCCATGTGCTCCAAAACAAAGAAGAAGAGGTCGTCGGCTACCCTCCTTATTCTCTTTCTATTGTTGCTCTCCGCAACCAACGCTTCATCAACTACTCCACCCAGAATCGCAAATTTATCCTCTTGGTAGATAATGGAGAAGAATGGTGTGTCCTCCCGGATCCTCCTCACACTTCGGTAGACCCTTCCAACCCGCTAAGGTGGAAGATTGCGCGAAAATTCATCCCCGATGAATTAAGGAAAAAACAAGCCCGCGGTGCAATCCCTCACCCTCAACCGGTCTACTAAGTGGAGCATAATTTCCCCCCCCCTAGTGGGGGAGGTGAGACATCTTCTTCTTCTTCCTCTTCTCCTTTTGATATGAGTGCCCTGCGTAGTACCCTCGATGGTATTCATTTTGATAATCAGGCTTCTATTGAACAATGGGGGTACTACGCAAGGATGAACTATGATAGTCTTGTGCAAGCGGGCGTTCAAACGCCCTATGTTAACTATCCCTACCACCCGCCTCAAGAGGGTCCAGTTCCACATTGGGACACCTATGACCCTAACAACCCCTCCCCCAACACCTATGCTTATTGGGAAGGTCCTATCGACCCATCCCAAGGTGTTGGTACCCCACCATACAACCCTTATCGGCCGGGTGGGTGCGACTACGCCTATGATCCGGCAAGTCCATCAACCCCGAATCCTTTTGATGGTGGTTGGGGTACCCAAGGGTGGCCCTATGAGCACTTTAACCAACCTTTCCATCCATCCATGGATTGCCCGGGGTTTGATTTCATGAACCCCCCTAAGGAACGGGAGGATAGAAACCCCCAATGAGGGTTCTCTCCCTCCATTTCCCCCCCCCCGGACTTTCATGCCTATTCCTTTTGCTCGAGACGTGCAAAATACTAGCGTGGGGGAGGATGTTCCTTTTGGTTGAAGTGTACATAGGAGGTAGTGTGGTAGGATGGTAGCTTGTGCATATGGAGAACCATCACGGATAATGAATTTATTGTAGTTAGAGATGATTTTTGGTTGGTAATATTCTTATGATGATGATGTTATGAACTTTTAAAAAAAAATAAAAAAAAAAAAAAAATTGAAGTAGTTTTTCCCTCTTCTCTCTTGATCCCATAATCCAAATCCAAAAATCCAAATCCCTAAATCCAAATTTTGTAGATAGCTTTGTCAATCTTTTTCTTTTGTTTATAATTCTAGTCTTTTCCTTTTGTTCACTAACTTTTCTTTGTATAGTTGTAGTGTTTCTTTCTTTTGGCTCACTTTCCTTGTAGCTTGAAAACGGAAGCACAAAATGATGGGATAAGGAGCAACTCAAGCTCCGGAAACCTTGGTGAGATCGCAATTTTGCCTTGTGTTCTATTTTAAGCAGCATTTGGTGAGATCTTTCCCTACTTTCCTTTATTTTTCCTTGTGTGCATAGTTAGTTTAGACTAGAATGGAGTTGATTGTTCGAGGTTGTTTGCATTTGATTCCTCGGAATCTGGTGATCGTTGGTATTGATGCCGAACGATCTTTGTTTGTCGATTGAGAATTATATGTTTACTAGCCTCTTATCTCTCTTGTACTCCTTGCATTAAAAAAAAAAAAGGGTGAAAAAGATTTTCCTTTTTATTCATGGCAAACCACGAAAAGCTTAGTTGTTTCATTTTTATTTCGAGCATAATAATGTTGACTCGTGTGTTTGAATGCTTTGCTTCTTGAGTGTTATAAGTTTGCATTCTTCGGGATTGCCATTGGTTGACTCTGGGACATGTTCATGCTAAGGTAGTTGTTCTAGAACTCGTTAGGCCCATCGAACCCAAATTCACTTGTTTGTGGTAAGAAGGTGTTGCTCTCATTAGGGGATTTGAAGCCCTAGAGATGGTTTTTGTAACCCGATGTGAGCTTTATTGTTCAAGCCTCCAACATTACTTGTATGAGCGGCGTAGGATCCTCACCAAGGCATGCTTAGATCTAGAACTTGGCGTCTGGCTCCCGAGATCGAGACCGAACTAACCTACGAATGACAAAGGCATTCTTCATTCGGTGACTATTTTTGTTTTCTAGTATTAGTTTTTTTTTTCTTTTGTATTTTTGGGTTGCATTTGCCCTTACCATGTTCAATCTTCCCCTCCTTGATTATAGCACATTGCAAGCCCATGGCCCTTTTGTTTTACTTTCACCCTTAGAATCGTGAAGCTCAAGCCATGAGGGCTTATTGTAGTTTTGATTTGAAATTTGGAAGGGAATGGTTCTACTTGGAAAGTGAAGCAGTGTTTTTGTGAATATATGTTCAAGAAAAGCAAATGTAAATCCTAGAAAAAGCCTTTGAAGCTAAAAAAAAAAAAAAAAAAAAGAGAATGTGACAAACGAAGGGTTGATGAATGAAGATGTAAGAGGAAAGCGAAAGCTCAAAAGTGTTTGGCATTATAGTTCAAGATTGTGGCAACGTAGTTTGAAAATTGGTTGATGATTGATTTTGAAAAAGAGGCTTGATCACCCTTTGCTTCATGGTTAGGCTAAGCACCAATTTCCAAATTCCTCCACACCCTTACCCCCTAGCCATCGTTATAACCCTTTCAATGCCCTGTTGACCTAGGTTGGTTGAGTCACTAATCGGTGGAGGGAGCTGGAACTCAAGCATATGGAGAAGGCATGACTTGGTGAGATGTCGGGTTCCCTATTTTGCAGTGTTTTATCTTTGTTCCGGCTCCTTCGAGGAGTCACTTGATGCTATCTCCAAGGGCGGATTTGAATCTTGATGAGGGAACGCGGTAAGATTGTATGGAATGCGGGGGAGTGGTGCATGTTTGAGTTCTCTATGCTTAGCATAACTTATCCTTCAATCAACTTTCGGCATCCCCTTGCATGCTCACTTCTACTACTCAGAAAATTTGACACTCATTCATGTTTGTTATCTCCAAAAGCTCGATTTGGCTATGATTTGTGTTGGATTTGTTGTTTCTCTTTCCCTTGTTTTGGTTTGTCTTGAGCGCAATTTTGTAAGAGTTGTGGGGTATGCTCTCTGGAAACCCTCACGAGATCACAACTCGTCCTCATCGGCGACCTTGGGTTTAAATGGCTTGTTGCTTTTGCTAAAAGCAATTTCGGTTTTTCTTTTGTTCCTTGCATGTTTGAATAACTAATTCTTTCTCCCTTCTTCTTTTTCCTTTGCTTTGCTCGAGGGCGAGCAAAGGCTTAGCGTGGGGGAGTTTGATGAGTGACATTTATGTCACTCTTAGGGGTAGTATTTAGGTCTTTTTCCTCTTATTTTTCTTAGGTTTTTCCACCTCATTATCCTCTTATGGCTTCTTTTTGTGTTGATGAAAAGTAATGCTTATTTTGATAATCTTTATGCATTATTTTATCATCCTCATGCTCTCGTGAACTTTGGTATCTTCTGCAGGTTCCGTGACGGTCCTATGCAAGGTGGGAGGCCCCTTGGCCAAGCATGGAAGCCATGGACAAAGGCAAGAGGAGCAAAAGGGAAGGAGAGGAAGCAAGAAAAGGAAGTGCAAAGAGAGGTGTGGTTGAACCTCTGAAAGGTCCGGTCGAACCTTGGTGTGGTCAAACTTTTCAAAAGTTCGACCGAACCTCCAGGGTGCAGTGAAGGCAGTGTCAAACCTGTTTTCAGCAATTTTGCAGGAGAGGTCGAACCTCAAAAGTTCGACCAAACAAGGATCAGGGAGGTTCGACCGAACCTACACAGGGTTCGACCGAACCTACCCTGAGTCCGACCGAACTTACCCAGAGTTCGGTCGGACCTTTTCCCGATCTCAGCCAATTTTGTACGGACTATTTAAGGTCCTTTTGAGATCGTTTAAAAAAGGACGGGGAGAAGGAGGACAGTAGCCTAGTTTTCAGAAACCTCTCTTAGTTTGAAACATTCCTTAGGATTAATTTAGCTTAGTTTTCATCAAATCAAATCATTGTATTAGTGAAATTCAAGAAATTATTCTCAAAGTTGGGCAATTTGTATTCAACATTTGAAGCTTCAATTAGTAATTTCTCCAACCTTCTTCCTTTTAATTTCATATTTCATTTGGTATTTGCATGTTATTTAAATCTTCTTAGTTCTTGGTAATTTGTTATTGGATGATAGTTATTTCAATTGTTAACCACTTTTCCCCAATTATTGAAGTATTTAGAACCCTAATTCTTGATTGCATGTTGATAAACATGAGTTGTGAGTAGTTTTCTTGCTAGGGGTTGGGTAAAGCTCGACCTTTTGGGTTAACTATGCAAATGTGGGAGAAGCATTGATGTTTGTATTGCAATTAAATTGATTATATGAGATTGCTTGTTAGTTCCTCATGATAGGTTTATCTACCTTGACTAAGGAGCTTGATAGTATGATATGCCTAATTTGACATGGAAGTGTAAATTGAGTACGTCATTACTTATTGTAATTTGATTATGTATCATCTATTGCTAAACTAATGAGGAATCTAAGTTTAGTAGTGTGAGTTGTTTTCTAATTGCATGAGGTTGATTTTACATATAGTCCTTGCTATATCTTGTCTATTTTACTCCCCGTTTGCCTATTTGCCTTGGTTGAGTGGATCTCATTCCCTAGTATCATTAATTCATTGATTTAGAACCATAGTTTGTTTGTCTTCTTGACGAACCCCTATTCACCAATTGACTTCGAGTTAGCTTAAGTGTAAAGATCTTTGGCAATCATATCCTGTTCCTTGTGGACCGAACTCTTACTTGTCATTATGCTTGGTTTGTAAGGTGTTTGTTAATAAATATGTTTGATTGAGTGTGGAATGTACGACCGTTCTAACGCCCATCAGAATACATTTCACTTTCATTTAATTTAAACAACTTTGTTTGAATGTGTTTGACTTTCATTTGACTCAAATAGCTTTATTTGATTGTGCTTGACTTTCATTTGATACAATTAGCTTTGCAGAACGTATTTGACTTTCATTTAATTCAAATAGCTTTGTTTGAATGTGTTTGACTTTCATTTGATTCAATTAGCTTTGTAGAATGTATTTGACTTTCATTTGATTAAAATAGCTTTGTTTGAATGTGCTTGACTTTCATTTTATTCAATTAGCTTTGTTTGAATGTGTTTGACTTTCATTTGATTCAATTAGCTTTGTTTGAATGTGTTTGACTATCATTTGATTCAATTAGCTTTGTAGAATGTATTAGACTCTCATTTGATTCAAATAGCTTTGTTTGAATACGTTTAACTTTCATTTGATTCAATTAGCTTTGTAGAATACATTTCACTTTCATTTAATTTAAACAACTTTGTTTTGAATGTGTTTGACTTTCATTTGACTCAAATAGCTTTATTTGATTGCGTTTGACTTTCATTTGATACAATTAGCTTTGTAGAACTTATTTAACTTTCATTTGATTCAAATAGCTTTGTTTGAATGTGTTTGACATTCATTTGATTCCATCAGCTTTGTAGAATATCTTTGACTTTCATTTGATTTAAAATAGCTTTGTTTGAATGTGTTTTGACTTTCATTTGATTCAATTAGCTTTTGTAGAATGTATTTGACTTTCATTTGATTAATATAGGCTTTGTTTTGAATGTGCTTGACTTTCATTTGATTCAATTAGCTTCGTTTGAATGTGTTTGACTTTCATTTGATTCAATTAGCTTTGTTGAATGTATTTGACTTTTCATTTGATTCAATTAGCTTTGTTTGAATGTTTTGACTTTCATTCTGATTCAATTAGCTTTGTTTGAATGTGTGTGACTTTCATTTGATTCAATTAGCTTTGTTGAATGTATTTGTCTTTCACTTGATTTAAATAGCTTTGTTTGTATGCGTTTAACTTTCATTTGATTCAATTAGCTTTGTAGAATACATTTCACTTTCATTTAATTTAAACAACTTTGTTTGAATGTGTTTGACTTTCATTTGACTCAAATAGCTTTTATTTGATTGCGTTTGACTTTCATTTGATACAATTAGCTTTGTAGAACGTATTCACTTTCATTTGATTCAAATAGCTTTATTTGAATGTGTTTTTTACTTTCATTTGATTTCAATTAGCTTTGTAGAATGTATTTGACTTTCATTTGATTAAATAGCTTTGTTTGAATGTGCTTGACTTTCATTTTATTCAATTAGCTTTGTTTGAATGTGTTTGACTTTCATTTGATTCAATTAGCTTTGTTTGAATGTGTTGACTATCATTTGATCAATTAGCTTTGTTTGAATGTGTTTGACTATCATTTGATTCAATTAGCTTTGTAGAATTTTTAATTCAATAGCTTTGTTTGAATGTTTTACTATCATTTGATTCAATTTAGCTTTGTAAATGTATTTGACTCTCTTTGATTCAAATACTTTTTTTGTTTGATTCTTTTTATTACTTTTTTTTTCTTATTTGATTCAATTTTATGTCATTTGTTAGTAGAATACATTTCACTTTCATTTAATTTAAACAACTTTGTTTGAATGTGTTTGACTTTCATTTGACTCAAATAGCTTTATTTGATTGCGTTTGACTTTCATTTGATACAATTAGCTTTGTAGAACTTATTTGACTTTCATTTGATTCAAATAGCTTTGTTGAATGTGTTTGACATTCATTTGATTCCATCAGCTTTGTAGAATAACTTTGACTTTCAATGATTCAAATAGCTTTGTTTGAATGTGTTTGACTTTCATTTGATTCAATTAGCTTTGTAGAATGTATTTGACTTTCATTTGATTCAAATAGCTTTGTTTGAATGTGTTTGACTTTCATTTGATTCAATTAGCTTTGTAGAATGTATTTGACTTTCATTTGATTAATATAGCTTTGTTTGAATGTGCTTGACTTTCATTTGATTCAATTAGCTTCGTTTGAATGTGTTTGACTTTCATTTTATTCAATTAGCTTTGTTGAATGTATTTGACTTTCATTTGATTCAGCATTTGATTCAATTAGCTTTTTTTTTGAATTTGTTTTTTGTTTGACTTTCATTTGATTCAATTAGCTTTGTTTGAATGTGTTTGACTTTCATTTGATTCAATTAGCTTTGTAGAATGTATTTGCTTTCATTTGATTTCAATTATTTTTTTTGCTTTGTTGAATGTACATTTGACTTCTCAATTTGATTCAAATTAGCTTTGTTTGAATGCGTTTAACTTTCATTTGATTCAATTAGCTTAGTAGAATACATTTCACTTTCATTTAATTTAAAATTTTGTTTGAATGTGTTTTGACTTTCATTTGACTCAAATAGCTTTATTTGATTGCGTTTGACTTTCATTTGATACAACTAGCTTTGTAGAACTTATTTAACTTTCATTTGGTTCAAATAGCTTTGTTTGAATGTGTTTGACATTCATTTTGATTCATCAGCTTTGTTGAATATCTTTGACTTTCAATTGATTCAAATAGCTTTGTTTGAATGTGTTTGACTTTCATTTGATTCAATTAGCTTTGTTAGAATGTATTTGACTTTCATTTGATTCAAATAGCTTTGTTTGAATGTGTTTGACTTTCATTTGATTCAATTAGCTTTTGTAGAATGTATTTGACTTTCATTTCATAAATAACTTTGTTTGACTGTGTTTTGACTTTCATTTGTTTCAATTTGCTTTGTAGAATGTATTTGACTTTCATTTTCTTCAAATAGCTTTGTTTGAATTTGTTTGACTTTCATTTGATTCAATTAGGTTTGTAGAATGTATTTGACATTCATTTAATTAAAATAGCTTTGTTTGAATGTGTTTAACTTTCATTTGATTGAATTAGCTTTTGTTTGAATGTGTTTGACTTTCATTTGATTCAAATAGCTTTGTAGAATGTATTTGACTTTCATTTTCTTCAAATAGCTTTGTTTGAATTTGTTTGACTTTCATTTGATTCAATTAGCTTTGTAGAATGTATTTGACATTCATTTATTAAAATAGCTTTGTTTGAATGTGTTTGACTTTCATTTGATTCAATTAGCTTTGTTTGAATGTGTTTGACTTTCATTTGATTCAATTAGCTTTGTAGAATGTATTTGACTTTCATTTGATTCAAATAGCTTTGTTTGAATGTGTTTGACTTTCATTTGATTCAATTAGCTTTGTTTGAATGTGTTTGACTATTATTTGATTCAATTAGCCTTGTAGAATGTATTTGACTCTCATTTGATTCATATAGCTTTGTTTGAATGCGTTTAACTTTCATTTGATTCAATTAGCTTTGTAGAATACATTTCACTTTCATTTAATTTAAAATTTTGTTTGAATGTGTTTGACTTTCATTTGACTCAAATAGCTTTATTTGATTGCGTTTGACTTTCATTTGATACAACTAGCTTTGTAGAACTTATTTAACTTTAATTTGTTCAAATAGCTTTGTTTGAATGTGTTTGACATTCATTTGATTCATCAGCTTTGTTGAATATCTTTGACTTTCAATTGATTCAAATAGCTTTGTTTGAATGTGTTTGACTTTCATTTGATTCAATTAACTTTGTAGAATGTATTTGACTTTCATTTGATTCAAATAGCTTTGTTTGAATGTGTTTGACTTTCATTTGATTCAATTAGCTTTGTAGAATGTATTTGACTTTCATTTGATTAATATAGCTTTGTTTGAATGTGTTTGACTTTCATTTGATTCAATTAGATTCGTTTGAATGTGTTTGACTTTCATTTGATTCAATTAGCTTTGTTGAATGTATTTGACTTTCATTTGATTCAATTAGCTTTGTTTGAATGTTTTTGACTTTCATCTGATTCTATTAGCTTTGTTTGAATGTGTGTGACTTTCATTTGATTCAATTAGCTTTGTTGAATGTATTTGACTTTCATTTGATTTAAATAGCTTTGTTTGTATGCGTTTAACTTTCATTTGATTCAATTAGCTTTGTAGAATACATTTCACTTTCATTTAATTTAAACAACTTTGTTTGAATGTGTTTGACTTTCATTTGACTCAAAATAGCTTTATTTGATTGTGTTTGACTTTCATTTGATACAATTAGCTTTGTAGAACGTATTTGACTTTCATTTTCTTCAAATACCTTTGTTTGAATGTGTTTGACTTTCATTTGATTCAATTAGCTTTGTAGAATGTATTTGACTTTCATTTGATTAAAATAGCTTTGTTTGAATGTGCTTGACTTTCATTTTATTCAATTAGCTTTGTTTGAATGTATTTGACTTTCATTTGATTCAATTAGCTTTGTTTGAATGTGTTTGACTATCATTTGATTCAATTAGCTTTGTTTGAATGTGTTTGACTATCATTTGATTCAATTAGCTTTGTAGAATGTATTTGACTCTCATTTGATTCAAATAGCTTTGTTTGAATGCGTTTAACTTTCATTTGATTCAATTAGCTTTGTAGAATACATTTCACTTTCATTTAATTTAAACAACTTTGTTTGAATGTGTTTGACTTTCATTTGACTCAAATAGCTTTATTTGATTGCGTTTGACTTTCATTTGATACAATTAGCTTTGTAGAACTTATTTGACTTTCATTTGATTCAAATAGCTTTGTTTGAATGTGTTTGACATTCATTTGATTCCATCAGCTTTGTAGAATATCTTTGACTTTCAATTGATTCAAATAGCTTTGTTTGAATGTGTTTGACTTTCATTTGATTCAATTAGCTTTGTAGAATGTATTTGACTTTCATTTGATTCAAATAGCTTTGTTTGAATGTGTTTGACTTTCATTTGATTCAATTAGCTTTGTAGAATGTATTTGACTTTCATTTGATTAATATAGCTTTGTTTGAATGTGCTTGACTTTCATTTGATTCAATTAGCTTCGTTTGAATGTGTTTGACTTTCATTTTATTCAATTAGCTTTGTTGAATGTATTTGACTTTCATTTGATTCAATTAGCTTTGTTTGAATGTGTTTGACTTTCATTTGATTCAATTAGCTTTGTTGAATGTATTTGACTCTCATTTGATTCAAATAGCTTTGTTTGAATGCGTTTAACTTTCATTTGATTCAATTAGCTTAGTAGAATACACTTCACTTTCATTCAATTTAAACAACTTTGTTTGAATGTGTTTGACTTTCATTTGACTCAAATAGCTTTATTTGATTGCGTTTGACTTTCATTTGATACAATTAGCTTTGTAGAACTTATTTGACTTTCATTTGATTCAAATAGCTTTGTTTGAATGTGTTTGACATTCATTTGATTCCATCAGCTTTGTAGAATATCATTGACTTTCAATTGATTCAAATAGCTTTGTTTGAATGTGTTTGACTTTCATTTGATTCAATTAGCTTTGTAGAATGTATTTGACTTTCATTTGATTCAAATAGCTTTGTTTGAATGTGTTTGACTTTCATTTGATTCAATTAGCTTTGTAGAATGTATTTGACTTTCATTTGATTAATATAGCTTTGTTTGAATGTGCTTGACTTTCATTTGATTCAATTAGCTTTGTTTGAATGTGTTTGACTTTCATTTGATTCAATTAGCTTTGTTGAATGTATTTGACTTTCATTTGATTCAATTAGCTTTGTGTGTCATCTGACAATGTGATGTGTTGACTTTCATTTGATTCAATTAGCTTTGTTGAATGTATTTGACTTTCATTTGATTTAAATAGCTTTGTTTGTATGCGTTTAACTTTCATTTGATTCAATTAGCTTTGTAGAATACATTTCACTTTCATTTAATTTAAACAACTTTGTTTGAATGTGTTTGACTTTCATTTGACTCAAATAGCTTTATTTGATTGCGTTTGACTTTCATTTGATACAATTAGCTTTGTAGAACTTATTTGACTTTCATTTGATTCAAATAGCTTTGTTTGAATGTGTTTGACATTCATTTGATTCCATCAGCTTTGTAGAATATCTTGACTTTCAATTGATTCAAATAGCTTTGTTTGAATGTGTTTGACTTTCATTTGATTCAATTAGCTTTGTAGAATGTATTTGACTTTCATTTGATTCAAATAGCTTTGTTTGAATGTGTTTGACTTTCATTTGATTCAATTAGCTTTGTAGAAATGTATTTGACTTTCATTTGATTAATATAGCTTTGTTTGAATGTGCTTGACTTTCATTTGATTCAATTAGCTTCGTTTGAATGTGTTTGACTTTCATTTGATTCAATTAGCTTTGTTGAATGTATTTGACTTTCATTTGATTCAATTAGCTTTTTTTGAATGTTTTTGACTTTCATCTGATTCAATTAGCTTTGTTTGAATGTGTGTGACTTTCATTTGATTCAATTAGCTTTGTTAAATGTATTTGACTTTCATTTGATTTAAATAGCTTTGTTTGTATGCGTTTAACTTTCATTTGATTCAATTAGCTTTGTAGAATACATTTCACTTTCATTTAATTTAAACAACTTTGTTTGAATGTGTTTGACTTTCATTTGACTCAAATAGCTTTATTTGATTGCGTTTGACTTTCATTTGATACAATTAGCTTTGTAGAACGTATTTGACTTTCATTTGATTCAAATAGCTTGTTTGAATGTGTTTGACTTTCATTTGTTCTTGCTTTGTAAATGTATTTTGACTTTCATTTGATTAATTAGCTTTGTTTGAATGTGTTTGACTTTCATTTGATTCAATATAGCTTTGTTTGAATGTGTTTGACTTTCATTTGATTCAATTAGCTTTGTTGAATGTATTTGACTTTCATTTGATTCAATTAGCTTTGTTTGAATGTTTTTGACTTTCATTTGATTCAATTAGCTTTGTTTGAATGTGTGTGACTTTCATTTGATTTCAATTAGCTTTGTTGAATGTATTTGACTTTCATTTGATTAAAATAGCTTTGTTTGTATGCGTTTAACTTTCATTTGATTCAATTAGCTTTGTAGAATACATTTCACTTTCATTTAATTTAAACAACTTTGTTTGAATGTGTTTGACTTTCATTTGACTCAAATAGCTTTATTTGATTGCGTTTGACTTTCATTTGATACAATTAGCTTTGTAGAACGTATTTGACTTTCATTTGATTCAAATAGCTTTGTTTGAATGTGTTTCACTTTCATTTGATTCAATTAGCTTTGTAGAATGTATTTAACTTTCATTTGATTAAAATAGCTTTGTTTGAATGTGCTTGACTTTCATTTTATTCAATTAGCTTTGTTTGAATGTGTTTGACTTTCATTTGATTCAATTAGCCTTGTTTGAATGTGTATGACTATCATTTGATTCAATTAGCTTTGTTTGAATGTGTTTGACTATCATTTGATTCAATTAGCTTTGTAGAATGTATTTGACTCTCATTTGATTCAAATAGCTTTGTTTGAATGCGTTTAACTTTCATTTGATTCAATTAGCTTTGTAGAATACATTTCACTTTCATTTAATTTAAACAACTTTGTTTGAATGTGTTTGACTTTCATTTGACTCAAATAGCTTTATTTGATTGCGTTTGACTTTCATTTGATACAATTAGCTTTGTAGAACTTATTTGACTTTCATTTGATTCAAATAGCTTTGTTTGAATGTGTTTGACATTTATTTGATTCCATCAGCTTTGTAGAATATCTTTGACTTTCAATTGATTCAAATAGCTTTGTTTGAATGTGTTTGACTTTCATTTGATTCAAATAGCTTTGTAGAATGTATTTGACTTTCATTTGATTCAAATAGCTTTGTTTGAATGTGTTTGACTTTCATTTGATTCAATTAGCTTTGTAGAATGTATTTGACTTTCATTTGATTAATATAACTTTGTTTGAATGTGCTTGACTTTCATTTGATTCAATTAGCTTCGTTTGAATGTGTTTGACTTTCATTTTATTCAATTAGCTTTGTTGAATGTATTTGACTGTCATTTGATTCAATTAGCTTTGTTTGAATGTGTTTGACTTTCATTTGATTCAATTAGCTTTGTAGAATGTATTTGACTCTCATTTGATTCAAATAGCTTTGTTTGAATGCGTTTAACTTTCATTTGATTCAATTAGCTTAGTAGAATACATTTCACTTTCATTCAATTTAAACAACTTTGTTTGAATGTGTTTGACTTTCATTTGACTCAAATAGCTTTATTTGATTGCGTTTGACTTTCATTTGATACAATTAGCTTTGTAGAACTTATTTGACTTTAGAGGTGTTCCAGAATGTCTGCGATCGAGTAATAGTTCTACGAACTAATAGATCGGATCGAATTGAAAATGTTAGGTATAAATATGTTAGATACCTGTGACTCGATTGGTGATGTTCAAATAGCTTTGTTTGAATGTGTTTGACATTCATTTGATTCCATCAGCTTTGTAGAATATCATTGACTTTCAATTGATTCAAATAGCTTTGTTTGAATGTGTTTGACTTTCATTTGATTCAATTAGTTTTGTTGAATGTATTTGACTTTCATTTGATTCAATTAGCTTTGTTTAATTGTTTTTGACTTTCATCTGATTCTATTAGCTTTGTTTGAATGTGTGTGACTTTCATTTGATTCAATTAGCTTTGTTGAATGTATTTGACTTTCATTTGATTTAAATAGCTTTGTTTGTATGCGTTTAACTTTCATTTGATTCAATTAGCTTTGAAGAATACATTTCACTTTCATTTAATTTAAACAACTTTGTTTGAATGTGTTTGACTTTCATTTGACTCAAATAGCTTTATTTGATTGCGTTTGACTTTCATTTGATACAATTAGCTTTGTAGAACGTATTTGACTTTCATTTGATTCAAATAGCTTTGTTTGAATGTGTTTCACTTTCATTTGATTCAATTAGCTTTGTAGAATGTATTTGACTTTCATTTGATTAAAATAGCTTTGTTTGAATGTGCTTGACTTTCATTTTATTCAATTAGCTTTGTTTGAATGTGTTTGACTTTCATTTGATTCAATTAGCCTTGTTTAAATGTGTTATGACTATCATTTGATTCAATTAGCTTTGTTTGAATGTGTTTGACTATCATTTGATTCAATTAGCTTTGTAGAATGTATTTGACTCTCATTTGATTCAAACAGCTTTGTTTGAATGCGTTTAACTTTCATTTGATTCAATTAGCTTTGTAGAATACATTTCACTTTCATTTAATTTAAACAACTTTGTTTGAATGTGTTTGACTTTCATTTGACTCAAATAGCTTTATTTGATTGCGTTTGACTTTCATTTGATACAATTAGCTTTGTAGAACTTATTTGACTTTCATTTGATTCAAATAGCTTTGTTTGAATGTGTTTGACATTCATTTGATTCCATCAGCTTTGTAGAATATCTTTGACTTTCAATTGATTCAAATAGCTTTGTTTGAATGTGTTTGACTTTCATTTGATTCAATTAGGTTTGTAGAATGTATTTGACTTTCATTTGATTCAAATAGCTTTGTTTGAATGTGTTTGACTTTCATTTATTCAATTAGCTTTGTAGAATGTATTTGACTTTCATTTGATTAATATAGCTTTGTTTGAATGTGCTTGACTTTCATTTGATTCAATTAGCTTCGTTTGAATGTGTTTGACTTTCATTTGATTCAATTAGCTTTGTTGAATGTATTTGACTTTCATTTGATTCAATTAGCTTTGTTTGAATGTTTTTTACTTTCATCTGATTCAATTAGCTTTGTTTGAATGTGTGTGACTTTCATTTGATTCAATTAGCTTTGTTGAATGTATTTGACTTTCATTTGATTTAAATAGCTTTGTTTGTAATGCGTTTAACTTTCATTTGATTCAATTAGCTTTGTAAGAATACATTTCACTTTCATTTAATTTAAACAACTTTGTTTGAATGTGTTTGACTTTCATTTGACTCAAATAGCTTTATTTGATTGCGTTTGACTTTCATTTGATACAATTAGCTTTGTAGAACGTATTTGACTTTCATTTGATTCAAATAGCTTTGTTTGAATGTGTTTCACTTTCATTTGATTCAATTAGCTTTGTAGAATGTATTTGACTTTCATTTGATTAAAATAGCTTTTGTTTTGAATGTGCTTGACTTTCATTTTATTCAATTAGCTTTGTTTGAATGTGTTTGACTTTCATTTGATTCAATTAGCCTTGTTTGAATGTGTATGACTATTATTTGATTCAATTAGCTTTGTTTGAATGTGTTTGACTATCATTTGATTCAATTAGCTTTGTAGAATGTATTTGACTCTCATTTGATTCAAATAGCTTTGTTTGAATGCGTTTAACTTTCATTTGATTCAATTAGCTTTGTAGAATACATTTCACTTTCATTTAATTTAAACAACTTTGTTTGAATGTGTTTGACTTTCATTTGACTCAAATAGCTTTATTTGATTGCGTTTGACTTTCATTTGATACAATTAGCTTTGTAGAACTTATTTGACTTTCATTTGATTCAAATAGCTTTGTTTGAATGTGTTCGACATTCATTTGATTCCATCAGCTTTGTAGAATATCTTTGACTTTCAATTGATTCAAATAGCTTTGTTTGAATGTGTTTGACTTTCATTTGATTCAAATAGCTTTGTAGAATGTATTTGACTTTCATTTGATTCAAATAGCTTTGTTTGAATGTGTTTGACTTTCATTTGATTCAATTAGCTTTGTAGAATGTATTTGACTTTCATTTGATTAATATAACTTTGTTTGAATGTGCTTGACTTTCATTTGATTCAATTAGCTTCGTTTGAATGTGTTTGACTTTCATTTTATTCACTTAGCTTTGTTGAATGTATTTGACTGTCATTTGATTCAATTAGCTTTGTTTGAATGTGTTTGACTTTCATTTGATTCAATTAGCTTTGTAGAATGTATTTGACTCTCATTTGATTCAAATAGCTTTGTTAAATGTATTTGACTTTCATTTGATTTAAATAGCTTTGTTTGTATGCGTTTAACTTTCATTTGATTCAATTAGCTTTGAAGAATACATTTCACTTTCATTTAATTTAAACAACTTTGTTTGAATGTGTTTGACTTTCATTTGACTCAAATAGCTTTATTTGATTGCGTTTGACTTTCATTTGATACAATTAGCTTTGTAGAACGTATTTGACTTTCATTTGATTCAAATAGCTTTGTTTGAATGTGTTTCACTTTCATTTGATTCAATTAGCTTTGTAGAATGTATTTGACTTTCATTTGATTAAAATAGCTTTGTTTGAATGTGCTTGACTTTCATTTTATTCAATTAGCTTTGTTTGAATGTGTTTGACTTTCATTTGATTCAATTAGCTTGTTTGAATGTGTATGACTATCATTTGATTCAATTAGCTTTGTTTGAATGTGTTTGACTATCATTTGATTCAATTAGCTTTGTAGAATGTATTTGACTCTCATTTGATTCAAATAGCTTTGTTTGAATGCGTTTAACTTTCATTTGATTCAATTAGCTTTGTAGAATACATTTCACTTTCATTTAATTTAAACAACTTTGTTTGAATGTGTTTGACTTTCATTTGACTCAAATAGCTTTATTTGATTGCGTTTGACTTTCATTTGATACAATTAGCTTTGTAGAACTTATTTGACTTTCATTTGATTCAAATAGCTTTGTTTGAATGTGTTTGACATTCATTTGATTCCATCAGCTTTGTAGAATATCTTTGACTTTCAATTGATTCAAATAGCTTTGTTTGAATGTGTTTGACTTTCATTTGATTCAATTAGCTTTGTAGAATGTATTTGACTTTCATTTGATTCAAATAGCTTTGTTTGAATGTGTTTGACTTTCATTTGATTCAATTAGCTTTGTAGAATGTATTTGACTTTCATTTGATTAATATAACTTTGTTTGAATGTGCTTGACTTTCATTTGATTCAATTAGCTTCGTTTGAATGTGTTTGACTTTCATTTTATTCAATTAGCTTTGTTGAATGTATTTGACTTTCATTTGATTCAATTAGCTTTGTTTGAATGTGTTTGACTTTCATTTGATTCAATTAGCTTTGTAGAATGTATTTGACTCTCATTTGATTCAAATAGCTTTGTTTGAATGCGTTTAGCTTTCATTTGATTCAATTAGCTTAGTAGAATACATTTCACTTTCATTCAATTTAAACAACTTTGTTTGAATGTGTTTGACTTTCATTTGACTCAAATAGCTTTATTTGATTGCGTTTGACTTTCATTTGATACAATTAGCTTTGTAGAACTTATTTGACTTTCATTTTGATTCAAATAGCTTTGTTTGAATGTGTTTGACATTCATTTGATTCCATCAGCTTTGTAGAATATCATTGACTTTCAATTGATTCAAATAGCTTTGTTTGAATGTGTTTGTCTTTCATTTGAATTCAATTAGCTTTGTAGAATGTATTTGACTTTCATTTGATTCACATAGCTTTGTTTGAATGTGTTTGACTTTCATTTGACTTAATTAGCTTTGTAGAATGTATTTGACTCTCATTTGATTCAAATAGCTTTGTTTGAATGCGTTTTAACTTTCATTTGATTCAATTAGCTTTGTAGAATACATTTCACTTTCATTTTATTTAAACAACTTTGTTTGAATGTGTTTGACTTTCATTTGACTCAAATAGCTTTATTTGATTGCGTTTGACTTTCATTTGATACAATTAGCTTTGTAGAACTTATTTAACTTTCATTTGATTCAATAGCTTTGTTTGAATGTGTTTGACATTCATTTGATTCCATCAGCTTTGTAGAATATCTTTGACTTTCAATTGATTCAAATAGCTTTGTTTGAATGTGTTTGACTTTCATTTGATACAACTAGCTTTGTAGAACTTATTTGACTTTCATTTGATTCAAATAGCTTTGTTTGAATGTGTTTGACATTCATTTTATTCCATCAGCTTTGTAGAATATCTTTGACTTTCAATTGATTCAAATAGCTTTGTTTGAATGTGTTTGACTTTCATTTGATTCAATTAGGTTTGTAGAATGTATTTGACTTTCATTTGATTCAAATAGCTATGTTCGAATGTGTTTGACTTTCATTTGATTCAATTAGCTTTGTAGAATGTATTTGACTTTCATTTGATTAATATAGCTTTGTTTGAATGTGCTTGACTTTCATTTGATTCAATTAGCTTCGTTTGAATGTGTTTGACTTTCATTTGATTCAATTAGCTTTGTTGAATGTATTTGACTTTCATTTGATTCAATTAGCTTTGTTTGAATGTTTTTGACTTTCATCTGATTCAATTAGCTTTGTTTGAATGTGTGTGACTTTCATTTGATTCAATTAGCTTTGTTGAATGTATTTGACTTTCAGTTGATTTAAATAGCTTTGTTTGTATGCGTTTAACTTTCATTTGATTTAATTAGCTTTGAAGAATACATTTCACTTTCATTTAATTTAAACAATTTTGTTTGAATGTGTTTCACTTTCATTTGACTCAAATAGCTTTATTTGATTGCGTTTGACTTTCATTTGATACAATTAGCTTTGTGGAACGTATTTGACTTTCATTTGATTTAAATAGCTTTGTTTGAATGTGTTTCACTTTCATTTGATTCAATTAGCTTTGTAGAATTTATTTTACTTTTATTTGATTAAAATAGCTTTGTTTGAATGTGCTTGACTTTCATTTTATTTAATTAGCTTTGTTTGAATGTGTTTGACTTTCATTTGATTCAATTAGCCTTCTTTGAATGTGTATGATTATCATTTGATTCAATTAGCTTTGTTTGAATGTGTTTGACTATCATTTGATTCAATTAGCTTTGTAGAATGTATTTGACTCTCATTTGATTCAAATAGCTTTGTTTGAATGCGTTTAACTTTCATTTGATTCAATTAACTTTGTAGAATACATTTCACTTTCATTTAATTTAAACAACTTTGTTTGAATGTGTTTGACTTTCATTTGACTCAAATAGCTTTATTTGATTGCGTTTGACTTTCATTTGATACAATTAGCTTTGTAGAACTTATTTGACTTTCATTTGATTCAAATAGCTTTGTTTAAATGTGTTTGACATTCATTTGATTCCATCAGCTTTGTAGAATATCTTTGACTTTCAATAGATTCAAATAGCTTTGTGTGAATATGTTTGACTTTCATTTGATTCAATTAGGTTTGTAGAATGTATTTGACTTTCATTTGATTCAAATAGCTTTGTTTGAATGTGTTTGACTTTCATTTGATTCAATTAGCTTTGTAGAATGTATTTGACTTTCACTTGATTAATATAGCTTTGTTTGAATGTGCTTGACTTTCATTTGATTCAATTAGCTTCGTTTGAACGTGTTTGACTTTCATTTTATTCAATTAGCTTTGTTGAATGTATTTGACTTTCATTTGATTCAATTAGCTTTGTTTGAATGTGTTTGACTTTCATTTGATTCAATTAGCTTTGTAGAATGTATTTGACTCTCATTTGATTCAAATAGCTTTGTTTAAATGCGTTTAACTTTCATTTGATTCAATTAGCTTAGTAGAATACATTTCACTTTCATTCAATTTAAACAACTTTGTTTGAATGTGTTTTGACTTTCATTTGACTCAAATAGCTTTATTTGATTCCGTTTGACTTTCATTTGATACAATTAGCTTTGTAGAACTTATTTGACTTTCATTTGATTCAAATAGCTTTGTTTGAATGTGTTTGACATTCATTTGATTCCATCAGCTTTGTAGAATATCATTGACTTTCAATTGATTCAAATAGCTTTGTTTGAATGTGTTTGACTTTCATTTGATTCAATTAGCTTTGTAGAATGTATTTGACTTTCATTTGATTCAAATAGCTTTGTTTGAATGTGTTTGACTTTCATTTGATTCAATTAGCTTTTGTAGAATGTATTTGACTTTCATTTGATTAATATAACTTTGTTTGAATGTGCTTGACTTTCATTTGATTCAATTAGCTTCGTTTGAATGTGTTTCAGTTTCATTTTATTCAATTAGCTTTGTTGAATGTATTTGACTTTCATTTGATTCAATTAGCTTTGTTTGAATGTGTTTGACTTTCATTTGATTCAATTAGCTTTGTAGAATGTATTTGACTTTCATTTGATTAATATAGCTTTGTTTGAATGTGCTTGACTTTCATTTGATTCAATTAGCTTCTGTTTGAATGTAGTTTGACTTTCATTTGATTCAATTAGCTTTGTTGAATGTATTTGACTTTCATTGATTCATTAGCTTTGTTTGAATGTGTTTGACTTTCATTTGATTCAATTAGCTTTGTTGAATGTATTTCACTTCATTTGATTTAAATAGCTTTATTTGTATGCGTTTAACTTTCATTTGATTCAATTAGCTTTGTAGAATACATTTCACTTTCATTTAATTTAAACAACTTTGTTTGAATGTGTTTCACTTTCATTTGACTCAAATAGCTTTATTTGATTGTGTTTGACTTTCATTTGATACAATTAGCTTTGTAGAAGTATTTGACTTTCATTTGATTCAAATAGCTTTGTTTGAATGTGTTTTCACTTTCATTTGATTCAATTAGCTTTGTAGAATGTATTTGACTTTCATTTGTTAAAATAGCTTTGTTTGAAAGTGCTTGACTTTCATTTTATTCAATTAGCTTTGTTTGAATGTGTTTGACTTTCATTTGATTCAATTAGCCTTGTTTGAATGTGTATGACTATCATTTGATTCAATTAGCTTTGTTTGAATTTGTTTGACTATCATTTGATTCAATTAGCTTTGTAGAATGTATTTGACTCTCATTTGATTCAAATAGCTTTGTTTGAATGCGTTTAACTTTCATTTGATTCAATTAGCTTTGTAGAATACATTTCACTTTCATTTAATTTAAACAACTTTGTTTGAATGTGTTTGACTTTCATTTGACTCAAATAGCTTTATTTGATTGCGTTTGACTTTCATTTGATACAATTAGCTTTGTAGAACTTATTTGACTTTCATTTGATTCAAATAGCTTTGTTTGAATGTGTTTGACATTCATTTGATTCCATCAGCTTTGTAGAATATCTTTGACTTTCAGTTGATTCAAATAGCTTTGTTTGAATATGTTTGACTTTCATTTGATTCAATTAGGTTTGTCGAATGTATTATGACTTTCATTTGATTCAAATAGCTTTGTTTTGAATGTGTTTGACTTTCATTTGATTCAATTAGCTTTGTAGAATGTATTTGACTTTCATTTGATTAATATAGCTTTGTTTGAATGTGCTTGACTTTCATTTGATTCAATTAGCTTCGTTTGAATGTGTTTGACTTTCATTTTATTCAATATAGCTTTGTTGAATGTATTTTGACTTTCATTTGATTCAATTAGCTTTGTTTGAATGTGTTTGACTTTCATTTGATTCAAATAGCTTTGTTTGAATGTGTTTAACTTTCATTTGATTCAATTAGCTTTGTAGAATACATTTCACTTTCATTTAATTTAAACAACTTTGTTTGAATGTGTTTCACTTTCATTTGACTCAAATAGCTTTATTTGATTGTGTTTGACTTTCATTTGATACAATTAGCTTTGTAGAACGTATTTGACTTTCATTTGATTCAAATAGCTTTGTTTGAATGTGTTTCACTTTCATTTGATTCAATTAGCTTTGTAGAATGTATTTGACTTTCATTTGATTAAAATAGCTTTGTTTGAAAGTGCTTGACTTTCATTTTATTCAATTAGCTTTGTTTGAATGTGTTTGACTTTCATTTGATTCAATTAGCCTTGTTTGAATGTGTATGACTATCATTTGATTCAATTAGCTTTGTTTGAATTTGTTTGACTATCATTTGATTCAATTAGCTTTGTAGAATGTATTTGACTCTCATTTGATTCAAATAGCTTTGTTTGAATGCGTTTAACTTTCATTTGATTCAATTAGCTTTGTAGAATACATTTCACTTTCATTTAATTTAAACAACTTTGTTTGAATGTGTTTGACTTTCATTTGACTCAAATAGCTTTATTTGATTGCGTTTGACTTTCATTTGATACAATTAGCTTTGTAGAACTTATTTGACTTTCATTTGATTCAAATAGCTTTGTTTGAATGTGTTTGACATTCATTTGATTCCATCAGCTTTGTAGAATATCTTTGACTTTCAGTTGATTCAAATAGCTTTGTTTGAATATGTTTGACTTTCATTTGATTCAATTAGGTTTGTCGAATGTATATGACTTTCATTTGATTCAAATAGCTTTGTTTGAATGTGTTTGACTTTCATTTGATTCAATTAGCTTTGTAGAATGTATTTGACTTTCATTTGATTAATATAGCTTTGTTTGAATGTGCTTGACTTTCATTTGATTCAATTAGCTTCGTTTGAATGTGTTTGACTTTCATTTTATTCAATTAGCTTTGTTGAATGTATTTGACTTTCATTTGATTCAATTAGCTTTGTTTGAATGTGTTTGACTTTCATTTGATTCAATTAGCTTTGTAGAATGTATTTGACTCTCATTTGATTCAAATAGCTTTGTTTAAATGCGTTTAACTTTCATTTGATTCAATAATCTTAGTAGAATACATTTCACTTTCATTCAATTTAAACAACTTTGTTTGAATGTGTTTGACTTTCATTTGACTCAAATAGCTTTATTTGATTGCGTTTGACTTTCATTTGATACAATTAGCTTTGTAGAACTTATTTGACTTTCATTTGATTCAAATAGCTTTGTTTGAATGTAATTGACATTCATTTGATTCCATCAGCTTTGTAGAATATCATTGACTTTCAATTGATTCAAATAGCTTTGTTTGAATGTGTTTGACTTTCATTTGATTCAATTAGCTTTGTAGAATGTATTTGACTTTCATTTGATTCAAATAGCTTTGTTTGAATGTGTTTGACTTTCATTTGACTCAATTAGCTTTGTAGAATGTATTTGACTTTCATTTACTCAAATAACTTTGTTTGACTGTGTTTGACTTTCATTTGTTTCAATTTGCTTTGTAGAATGTATTTGACTTTCATTTTCTTCAAATAGCTTTGTTTGAATTTGTTTGACTTTCATTTGATTCAATTAGCTTTGTTTGAATGTTTTGACTTTCATTTGATTCAATTAGCTTTGTAGAATGTATTTGACTCTCATTTGATTCAAATAGCTTTGTTTAAATGCGTTTAACTTTCATTTGATTCAATTAGCTTAGTAGAATACATTTCACTTTCATTCAATTTAAACAACTTTGTTTGAATGTGTTTGACTTTCATTTGACTCAAATAGCTTTATTTGATTGCGTTTGACTTTCATTTGATACAATTAGCTTTGTAGAACTTATTTGACTTTCATTTGATTCAAATAGCTTTGTTTGAATGTGTTTGACATTTATTTGATTCCATCAGCTTTGTAGAATATCATTGACTTTCAATTGATTCAAATAGCTTTGTTTGAATGTGTTTGACTTTCATTTGAATCAATTAGCTTTGTAGAATGTATTTGACTTTCATTTGCTTTGTTTGAATTGTTTGACTTTCATTTGATTCAATTAGCTTGTAGAATGTATTTGACATTCATTGCTTGTTTGAA